>NC_134495.1:7499362-7506862 GCF_040206685.1 Ascaphus truei
AATAAATAAAAAATCTTATTTAGGACTTACTTACACGCACACACACACACAGCTCCCGGCTCTATATACAGGAAAAGCATGTGGCACGTGCACGCGTAGCCGCATGCAGTATATAACAGCCCTTATACTACTTATATAATTATTAGGGAGTGCTGGTGTCATTTGTGTTATATTTACTAAGCATCTTTTTGCCATAATACCAATTCTGATTGGAAAACAACTTGCAGCCAATTCAACACCGATTATGGATCTAATGTTTTTAGCAGCAGTATCTAGGAATCCCAATAAAACATACCCCCCCACTTTTACATAAAGAATTCATGGCAAAACAACGCAGCCATTCCCATCAAGGTAAAGAAAACGTACAGAGTGCGGAGCGCTAACAAAGTAATCTTCAAATGAAAAGCGAGAATGGAAAGATGGAGTCACCAATGCAGCAGCTTAATGTACAGCACCTATCCAATATCATGTGAAGATGCTTCTCCATGAGAGACATCAGCTTCATTAAAATTAAATGGGACTTAAATCCTAGAAAAGCAGATTTGCAGTATATTGAAGAAGGTCCGAGGGTAGTCAAACATTACTTTTGTTGTGCTGCAAACATATTTGGGGTGGGGGGGGGGTGGGGGGGTAGTTACTGACATATTTCCCTTAAATAAAAATCATGTGGATCAGTTATTCACTAATGAGTCAAGCAGAAAAAAAATGTATGCATATTCAGTCAAAACTTTTACAAGCAAATGTTAACTATTAGGTTATCATTGAATATGAATATCCAGATACATTACCGATGCGCTAAAAATAGCCCAGTACTGGAATTGCTGTACTCTAATTAAATATTTATATTGCCACGTTATTAATTGATGCATGATGCAAGAGTTCAGTTTCATGCATTACACTTCATTTTATTACCAAATTGATGTACCAGCTGAGCTATGCAATATTACTCCACAATGTTATCACTGTTTCAAGAACAAAATTAATTGATCGGAATTTAAATGTATTAAGGGGCTTTCACTACCAGAGGGGCTTGCAACAAATACTTTTACTTGCAGGCCCCTCTGGCAGAGAAATAGTTAAGGCAGAAACCCTCAATTCTCAAATGGGTACAAAGTATTTCAGTCAACAATGTAACATGTACTGTTGGCATTTTGACATTCAATGACAATAATTGATATAAAGCTGTATGCCAACTAGTTCAATTCTAGTGTAGCCGTTAAAAAAAAAGAAGCTAATTTAATAGTGGTATTCACATTTGTGACTATAAAAGTAACAAACTACAGACTTCCCACTATACCACAAGCCCTTTAACTGTACCTGAAGTACAGACAATAAGCACAGAAGCACCACCAAACTTTGTTTGTTGTTATTTTAAAGCAATTTGCTCTTTATTTTACTTACACTCCCAAAAATATTTAAAATAATAAAGTGACACACAGGATTTGCTTGCTCTACTCTTAAAACAGCATTTCATGCTTGAAATCCACATTGCGACTTTGGCTCCTGAGAGACAGGATCTTCTTAATGCGGTCTTTGCAATGCAGAAGAGCTCAAAGTCATTTATTTCATTGGAGCAGAGCTAGGTGAAGACAGTTTTACAACAAACTGAATAAAGGCTTGCGGAATATAAAGTGACTACTAGCCCAAGGGCATCACTTCCGAGGTTCAAACCAAGTTCCCAACACAAAGCCAGCGTAGTAATCAGTAGCAATGCTTATCCAGAAGAAGAACATGAATGTATATTAAACGCTTAGCGCATTACACAGTGCGAGTTACTGTACCACATACTGGTTTACGAGTAGTGGAAGATTGATCATATCTCAAATGCTGTTCGCGTCAATATTTTCCATGTTCACTGGGGATATTCAGTAAGAGCAAATTGGAGTTAAAATACCAATAGATTTATGCACAAGAAGAAAGCATAATCTAATCCCTTTTAATTGCACACAGCACTAAATATTGTGCTAGAGCAGGTGTGCTCAACTCCAGTCCTCAAGCCCCTCCCAACAGGTCAGGTTTTCTGGCTACCCCAGCTTCAGCACAGGTGGCTCAATCAGTGGCTCACTCTTTGACCAAGCGTCTGATTAAGCCACCTGTGCTGAAGCTGGGGTAGCCAGAAAACCTGACCTGTTGTGAGGGGGCTTGGGGACAGAAGTTTAGCATAACAGAGTTTCACTTTTCTGTGAGAAGTGAACTTCTGAGATTAAGTAAGAAATATAATAAACCTCAAGTTATTTAACATTCTCTAGTGTGAATTGAGCTATTTTACACCTTACTATGGCATACAAGTGTAAGAAATCCCACTTTTGGAAATAGATGCTTCTTTTTCTCAGCTAGGGGTGTGTGCAGGAGGTGTTATGTAGGGAAATGTGATTTAAGATCAATGTCGTTAAATATATATAAAAAAAACAAAAAACTGTCCCATATAAACACATGCCGACAGCTCTGGAGCACTAGCTAGGGGTTTACCCCATTCATCACTGCCATTATAAATCAAGGTCCACAATTTGTAATAAAGAAAACATGAAAAGGGCCAGTGGAATATGTGAAGTTTATCATGATACAATGTTATAACACAATTGCAGGAAAACTCGTGGAATTGTCACCACAATCGAAAAGTAACAAAAAAATAAATAAAGGTATGTTATGTGTGCACAGATTTGAACACATGTTTGTAACTTCACATGCATTGATTAGTCATGTGGAGGCTCAATGGAAAGTATCTGGTGTATATTGATCCTGTTCAGGTGAAATAAATATCTAGGCAGCCAATTTTTTATTTATTTATTTATTTTTAAAGCTTTGAAACTGTTGTAATAAGGATCTTTGAAGCACCATGGATCCATTCCCTAAGTCAGGGGCGCGCAGTTTTTTTGCTGCGCCGCCCCTGTGTGCCAGCTTCAGAGCTCACGCACCCCCACCCCCACCGACCTGGCGTCAAATGACGCTGTGGGTCACCCCGCAGCGTCATTTGACGCATCACGTGACCCAGCGGCGACATTTGACGCTGCGTTGTCATGGCGACGTGGCCAAAAGCCGGCTGAATCCCGGTAAGCTGCAGAGATCTCACGCGGTCCCCGGCATTTAATTTAAATGCCTCAAGGAAGAGCGCGGGGGCATTTGCAACCGCCCGCGCCCCCCCATATAAATCCCACCCCCAGTTTGCGCACCGCTGTTTTAAGTGAACATGAAACCATGGTTTAGTATCCTAGAATAAATAGGACCAAGACATTCACACTTCTTACAAATATTAGTATCCAGATAATAGATTCCTATTGCAGTATCATGAGAGACGCTTTATCGTCACCTTATTGTATATTTCCTCTTGATGTAGGCAAATAAGGGTGGGTAGCCATGTTGGTTCTTTCTTCCATGTAGTAACAAAAAGGAGGGAGAGGGACCAGTTCAAAAAGGGACAAGCTTTCGAACCTCTCAGATCAAGGACTCAGAGGTTGGAAAGCTTGTAACATCAAGTACTTGTTGGTCCAATAAAAAAGGTATCATACTACCTACTCCCTTCTTTGTTGGTACTCTTTAAGTGGGGTTACTTCAATTACAGCAACAGTTAATGAATATTAATCAATCCTAACTGAACTTGCCTACTAGTTCTTGAAGATAAATTATATCACAACTTAGATTGCAAATAGTAAAATAAATACAATTTAATATACAGATCTAAACGCACAAAAATAGACACTTACCAACACCCCAATAATGGATAAAGTCCAATGTAGCAATATATAAACATTGCTATAAATATCTTGTTAAATTATTGCTTCATTAACATATGTTTAATAGTTCAGTAAATATAAGCCTGAAAGCTAGAACTAATATAATATCACATCTCTATCAACAATCAATACACACTTGATTATGGCTCATTAGGGCTCAAATCTAACTAAAGATAATTGTTGCCAATCTTAGGCCATGCCTCTAGTGCCGTCGACACAGCGGGTGACGTCACCCGTCGGCAAAAGTTATGTTTCGCCGAGCGGCGGGGTTGCGGGATTTCGGCAATTTGATTTGTTCAAGGGCCGTGACAGCCCTTGAAAAATCTAATTTTGCCGGCATCCAGTTTCCGCGACGGAGCGCACACTATAAGAGCACGCGACGGCAATGTATTTGTTTTCGGGCGACTTCGCGTCGCCGTCACTATAAGCGTGGCCTTAAGCGATCATAGCTGAACACTTCAGAAAATACAATGGGTGACTTTCACACAAAATTGTAATTTAAATACCACTATTTCTCGAAAATGAGGAAGAAAAATAAAACAAAAAACACTGCCAGAGGACTTAAGAATGAGGTATGTGATGTAGCTTAGAAGTTTGTATAATAGCAATAATTCGGGAAAAGTCTATGGACTATGAAGTCTCAAATATTAGCAAAAGGCAGTTTTGCATTCAACATACAAGCATATATAAAAATGAGTGCATACCCAAAAAGTTACGAAAGTACCGGTATAATAAACATCCTCTTAGAAAATAAATAGAACCCCAGTTTGTAGCACTCAAAACCCTCAAATAAGTTGTACAGTAAGTATTAAAATATAACTTATTGTTAATAAAATATATGGGAGAGTGTTTGGGAGTACAAATGTTTCAAAGCAGTGCCTATGAAACGTTAAAATGTGGAAACGGTCAGGCAAATTCAAGGTAAAGCTGCGCTTATAGTGCCGGCGACGCAACGGTGACGTCAGGCTGCGGTCGCTGGAAAAATCAAATTGAGATGACTTCCAGGGATCGCGACCAAGCCGTAGCGCCGTGCTTACTATAAGCGCACGCGACCACGTAATGCATTTGTTTGGGTGCGACATCGCATCGCTGTAAGCGCAGCCTTCCGATCACTGGTCACTTTTGACTATTCATTAATAGCTGAGCTAGCATTTCCAGGAAGGATTATACCGTAAACACTGTTACTGTACCTCTTACATGTGTTAGGCCACGCCCATACTCCGCGTGACCGCTAACAAAAGGCTGTACCTCTATGAGGCAGGCCATAGAGCAGGGGAGCGCAAACTTTTGAAGCTGCGCCCCCGTCTTCCCTTCCATGGCTCTCACGACCCCCCCCCCTTTGTATCCGCGTCAAATGCCGCTGCGGGGTCATGTGACGTCACGTCAGGCGTCATGTGACGCCGCGTTGCCATGGCGACGCGTCACACAGTCGGCTGAATCCCGATAAGTGGAGTGTTGCAGGGGCCTCACGCGATCCCCCGGCATTTAATTAAATGCCTGGGGGAAGAGTGGGGGGCCCCTGCAACCGCCCACGGCCCCCCCCCAGCAAAATCTCGCGCCCCCCAGTTTACCCACCCCTGCCATAGAGCGTCAGCCGGCCGGGTCACGTGCACAGTTCAGCCAATGAGAGTGAACCGCTCACGTGATGTCACGGCCACGCCTCCCTGTGGATCACAGATCGCTTGCAGGAGACCAGAGATCGTGACCGGTGGGTGTGGCTGTGAGAGGTTCGCCCTCATTGGCTGAAACGCTCACGTGCCATCACCTCTCGATCGCTGGAAATATCAAAATCTTTTGGCTTCCCGTTATCGCGCCGGGTGACGTTATGCCATTATGGGCACCCGCAACGGACAGCATGTACTTGCTACGGCGCTGCGCAATGTCGCAGTCGCCAGTACTATAAACTCGGCCTTACATCACTTACACGGATTCGAAGGCTTTTTGTAGCTTGAATTTGCCTAAATCTCCACATTTTAACATTTCATAGGCCCTGCTTTGAGACAACATTAGTACTCGCAAACACTCTCCCACATATTTGATTAGGTTAATAACAATAAAAGTTATATATTAACACTCTTTATAAAACTTGTGTTTGGGATGCGAGTGCTACAAACAGGTATTGTCTCTTTTCTGAGGGGGTGTAGATATGTCTACGTACCAGCTCAGTTACCGCACTACCCATCTATTTATACTTAACAGACTGGGCAAGGGCATCTCAAAGTAGTACGCTGTACAGGGGAGGGTTTGTCCCTTTTTTTACCCACGTACCAGCTTCACGTTCCTAAGCCAGTATAAACAAGTGATATTTTTATCCACTGTACGAATTTACCCACCATAACATTTTTAACGTCCGTTTAACTATAATAAACATAATACATGTGATCTGATTAAACAGATATAATTCAGTAACAAACTTGGACTGACCAATTGGACAATAAAAATTGTTAAAAATCTCCTAAAATACTATTTAAAACCAAATTATATGGGGAATTGTGTGACTTGTGGCAAAACCGTTTTAAGCCCAATTGCAATAAATTCCTGTTATGGTATGTGGATCACTCGCACAATAAACAAGGTTTAGTTGACTAAAAACAATCCTTTGCTGGAAAAGACCCATTGTTAATAAGCTAGTGTAACATGCTGACAGTGCTTTTGTAGCAAGAAGATAAACTGGATAAAAGGGGTGTGGAATGTACAATTCAGGGCGCTGTGTGCTCTGCACTAGGTGGTTCCTGGTGAGCTGGCAAAGCAGAATTGTATGTGACAGCGTTGCACATGTGCACTTAAAGGTCTCAAAAACAATCCTTACAAGTCAAAACAGCAAGGGACGCTGGAAAGGGCGTTGAGCCAGCAGTAAAAGTTAATGAACACAACAAGTTCCACAAGTCTGAGTTTCTGCCTCACCCGTGGAAAAATAACCACGTAACAGCAGACCAGAAAATATGAAACTGTACTGCTTTTTTCTTCTTCGTCTGAGCTCTCCACATCCTGGCTTGCATTAGGAATACGGGGAGGAACATAATGTCCCCTAACTACAGTATGTAAACTTTGGGCTGTGTTAGCACCTTGGCCGATAGAGGGAACAAACATGCATTGCTTCACTTTCACCCCACTGGCAGCAAATGGGCATTTATCACACCTAGTCAACACTTACACACAGCTGTCCCTTTCAAGACAGAGCTGCAACACAGCAGAGAAACTGCACCAAACACCTCAGGTGAAATGGTGGGGGCCCAATCACTCCTGTTATGCCAGAATTACCATAAATCAGAGATGTAAGGTACATGCATTAGGACAGGGGTTCTCAACTTCAGTCCTCAAGAATCCCTAAGAGGTCAGGTTTTCAGGATATCTCTGCTTCAGCACAGGTTGTGCAGTCCAGACTGAGCCACCTGTGCTGAAGCAGGGATATCCTGAAAACCTGACCTGTTAGGGAGTCTTGAGGACTGGAGTTGAGAACCTCTGTATTTGGGGACAATGAGCACAAGTCCTCAACACACTTGCTGTAACTAACCATTATGGAGTGAAATGAAAAATAATTAATTTTTTGGGGGGGGGGGGCAACTGACAGCTAAATCATTCACTTATTTTAAAATAAATACTTAATTCTTCAAATAAGGCAATACTGTACAAATTAGCACATGTGACTGTCCCAAATTAAATATAAAAGGGGGAAACCCCTTTCACACAGCCATTACTGTTTATGTGCCACATCAGCAAAGACTTTTTAAGACCAAGCCAGACTTGTATATATACACATTATTAATTA
>NC_134495.1:7518102-7545602 GCF_040206685.1 Ascaphus truei
AAAAGTACAGTACAACATTATGTTTGGGGTTAGGAGCCGACACCTAACTGAGGAATTATGCAGCGGGTATTACACATTTCAAGGGACAGAGTTAAGCTGCGTAGCACATTTTTAGGGTGATGGAGAATCACTAGGTTCCCACATAAAAAAAAGTTACAAATGAATTTTAAAAAGTGCATTATCCATTTATATGTAATCGGCATGAAAATGAACAGCAGCAGCAATCTGAACAAACTAATTTGGATGTGGATCGGCACATTTAAGGCACATTATGAAATAATTTTTTTATTTTTTATTATTTAATTCATATTTTACATCAAAATATATAGTAAGGCCAGAGTCCAGTACTACTCGTAAAGGTATCGGAAAACAAGCACTCCGTCATAAGGTGAAAAGATAACCATGTAAAATTAATCCAAAACAGAGCTGAACTAAAAACCTCCGTTTACTTTTCAACTGCGATCCGTTCCACAACTTGTGCGCGGAAAATGACCACTTTTTACATTCACCTATCCTGAATTTTCTTCTTCCAACCCCTATAACAGGAAGTATTCCCCATTTCTTACAGCTCCACAAAACAGAATTGGCAATGCTTTTAGGAAGCGGTTTGAAATACGCCAAAGCGACAGTTCGGGCCATTGTCTGTCAAAAATCCCTGGTGACTTCAATGAGAATATCGTCTGAAAACGTCGCGATCGGCTGCTCACGGATATAGAATAAGCCCCATAGTCTTCAAAGACGAAAAGATTAAACATAAAATAAAAGACTTCCTTTCATTTCAAATCTTTTAGTAAAAGCGCAAGATGCATGCAGCAAAAAAAAAAAAAGTTTTAACTACTAGATAATAAACTATAATACATATTTATAATAAATATAATCCTATTCTACTATTTCATAGTTAACAGAAAATATTTACAGTTTACTGTTAAATACCATGATTTACAGTTAAATTAAGCTGTTTGATGTACTAATTTTCCCACTACTAAAAGCGATTAAATACAAATTTAAAGGTCTTAAAAAAAAAAAAAGTAAATAAAAAAGTTCAACTAGTTATTAAAAGCAAAACGTTCACCCATACCATGTAGCATGCTGTAAACAAGTTGTAAGCAAGACTGCAGGAACCCTCAAACACATGCCTTCAACATTAGTCCACAAGAATCCAACAATAAGCTCTAATACTCTAGGCCAGGGGTGCTCAACTCCAGTCCTCAAGCCCCCCCAACATGCCAGGTTTTCAGGATATCCCTGCTTCATCTCAGGTGGCTGAATCAGTGGCTCAGTCGGACTGAGCATCTGATTGAGCCACCTATGCTGAAACAGGGACTGATTGAGCAATCTGTGCTGAAGCTGGAATATCCTGAAAACCTGGCCTGTTGGGGGGGGGGGGGAGGCTGAGGACTGGGGTTGAGCGCCCCTGCTCTAGGCCACGAGTTAAGAAAAAGCAATCATTAGTGCACATCCTACCACCGCAAGCCATCCGGAATTTTCAGAAAACAAGGACAGGAAATCTGCAGTATTCACATTACTTACTTTTAATGAAACTGGCCGTGTTTTGGCCTGTGAATAACAAGAAATGTCAACAAGGCAAAAAAAAAACCACCAACAAGGTTCTCCCAAGACCATGAAATGCAAAGGCCTACTGAATATGGTATGAATATAAGCAGAGCTGCGCCACTGTAACACCCAACACCTCCACTTCAGAGCACAAAGGACACCATGAAAAATGCATTCAACAAAGTGATTTTGCATTAAGACAAATAAGAGCAGCATTTCTGTGAGTTCAAATGACATTTTAAATGGAAAACAAACTCCCATAAGTACACTTAAGAAGCTTGAATAAAACTGGTTTTGTTCTGCTGGTGCTCTCAACGCACAGGGACACGCACAGGGACACGTCCAGAACGATGCACAGTGTTAAACAAGTAAAGAGGAGCACTTCGGTCTTCTTGATGGCATTTATTAAGCCATTGTGCACTGTGGTTCGGCTGCAAGATAAAGCTTTATCAAGCAGGAGGCTCCTCATCCACCGAAGGCGACCCTCATTACTTTATCAAATGACATTTGACATTTTAAAATCTTAACATTCACATAAAGCCAGGGTAGTCAGCTTTAGCCCTCAAGATCTACCAACAGGTCAGGTTTTCAGGCTATCCCTGCTTCAGCAGAGGTGGTGAAGTCAAAGACCGAGCCACCTGTGCGGAAGCAGGGATATTCTGAAAACCTGCCCTGTTGGTAGCTCTTGAGGACTGGAGTTGAGCACCCCTGAAAGCATAAAAAAAACACTCTAGCGCTGCCAAGATAAATGTATTGCAAGGAGTTGTTAGTTGGACCCTATGGTACTGTAGCGAGAGCGTTAAATTGGGCATGAAGGTTCGTCTTTACTAGGCAGTGTGATTACATAAGACACCTGGCACGGGAAGATGCCCATTCACTTTAATGAGCTGTAGTTTGTTTTCCGCTACTGGGAGGTGTCTTACAGAACAGCCCCACTTGGTAAATACGGGCCTATGGATTGACTAGATTTACTTATAAGAAGTATATATTTCAGAATAATGCATGTTAATAGCTTCGGCATTTCAGTTTAAGGAATCAGAGGTACTAGGCTTTATGTGTCTTGATTGGATGGGCTGGTTGTATTACCTACAAAACCGTCTGAGAAACGATGTCCTGAGGGAATAAACAGTTGGTCCGATTCCTAAAGGAGCCATGCAACAGGAATTGATCAGTAGCACAGTAAGTAGTAAGGGCCTTTATACAAAGGACAGAGGTTACACACGGAAAGGAAGAATAAGCAATTAGAGCAAGATCATTTTTTTGAAAAGCAGTAAAATGTTATTTTGGTCATGTACCTATAGTCGGTGAATGTGTCTTTTACTTGATCCTACCTAAAGAAATGCTATGAGTGTCTAAAGACCTTTTTTTTTTTTTTTTTACCAAACCTCTAAAGCAGGGGTGCTGAATTCCAGTCCTCAAGCCCCCCCTTCCCAACAGGTGAGGTTTTCTGGATATCCCAGCTTCAGCACTGGTAGCTCAATCAGTCCCTGCTTCAGCACAGGTGGCTCAGTCAGACTCCGTCTTCGACAGCCTCAGATTGAGCCACCTGTGCTGAAGTTGGGATATCATGAAAACCTGACCTGTTGAGGGAGGACGGGGGAGGGGGAGCTCGAGGACTGCCGTTGAGCACTCCTGCTCTCAAAGACCAAAGACCGTATATAGATATTTGTTTTTCCTGACGAGTAATATTGTAAAATTCACTGCAGCTGAACAAAGCGATTAACCGCGTTTCACCAGGAGAGTTTCCATTCACTTCAATATCGAAAACCATTACCCTAGTATCTTCTAACTCTCTCTGCAGTTTGTCAGCTTTGGTCTTTTCAAAGAGCAGGCTCTGTTCAAGCTCCTTAATGCGGGCATGCTCCAGTTTGGTCTGCGTCTGTTAGTAAAAAGGGAAAGGAAGAGAACACAACAGTGCCACCATCACATGCCAGCACGAGAGGAGGGAGCCACATGCAGGCCGAGCGCCAGCACCGTCAACCACTGATGAGCAAAGAAGATGCAGCGAAGAGAGACACAGGGGGGATGGCTCGGTGATGCTCGAGTTAGGGCGACTGACAAAGTGGGAACAGGTTGAAATGAGACACAAAGAGAGAGGAAATAAGTAGAAACCCAAGATCCATGCATGCAGCAAGAAAAGTTACATTTATCAGAAGAAATGCGTTATCATTTAGAAACGTTAATACTTTGACAAGCAGTAATCCCCTTTTATTACCCTCCAATACAGTGACTGTAAAGGTTTGTTCGCTTGGACTAGTTAACACTTTCCCTGCCAGGGGACCAGAAACAAATGTATTGCTGGCCCCTATAGCAGCAAAAGCGCCTCACGGTGTCCTGTGTTTATCTATCCATCTATATATGGTACTATTGAGTTATCTGTATGCGGAAATGTTATGCTTTCATACTATAGTAAAGGTGTATTTTATTAAAATTAATTTACCATAAAGGGTAGGAAAATGTGACTTCTTACATTTTAAATGATACTTTCCATAGTGTAAAGTAACCCTACAGGACAGATCTAAATTCTGTCATTGCTAAAGGGGACTGAAACGTATTATATATTATTTTTATGCCCCTGCTTCAGATCTCCAAGTCACACAGATGATCATGTTAAATGGGGATGGCTTCAGTATATTCATTTCAGATTGCACGATTCTATAAAAATATGCAAGCCTAACTCCAGTAATGTTGGGTCAATAATACTTTCCGTGCACACAACAGGTCCAATTGTGTTTGCACCTGCACTCCAAATTGAACAAGTTATCATAACACAGGCCTGTTCGTGTGAGCAAATGCATTGGGAAGAGTGGTAAAGACTTGCTTATACCACCATATTTATAATGTCCACAAATGTAATTCTATAAATTGATGTAAAAGCTGCAGATCAAAAAATATCCTACATGGTTTTTTTTAAATAAATCAGTTCTGTACTACAGTATGAGAAAATACTTGCAGCATTTTTTTTAAACAACTGTAAATGACATTTGTAATGTATTAATGTAACGAGCATTTTTTGTTTCTATAGCAACCATTTACAAAGTTACACTCCCTTCCTCATCTGAAACAGGCTCTGGCGCATCTTTTTTGAGCTCTGCCCTCTCTAGCAGTTCACAGAACTTTGCATCTTTGGTCCTCTTCTGCTGCACTGACAGCCATTTAGTGAACCCCCCAGAGACGAATCTTTGCCGATCGATCACAGGGAACGGATCATAGGCACCTTAGCTAATTACTTACCATTGTGTGGATTGTATTAATGCACATATTAAATGGTAAAATAAAATGTAAAAAAAACTGGTAGCTTGAACTGCTGCTTTAAAGCTTTTGAACGGTTTCTATGCAACACATGAACATAACACTTCCTCAAGATATATTTTACAGCCTTGTGTCTAATAACTAAATACGTAAAAAAAATGTTGCATATATAATTTCACATTATATGTTTTAGTTTTAACATGAGTTTACTGCCCATATAAGTTAATGGGCAGTAAGTCTGAAAACTGTAAATGCAATAACAATAAATGCCTTGCACAATAAATCCACTGCCATTTATTTCTCGCTTCATTACTGTTTATTTCCTGTAATACAATGATCTCAATAAATGTTACCAATATGTTCTAATCCCATAAATCAAGGCGGTGCACATCATTTTAATCTGTGCGGTCATCTTGAATTCTCTCCAGGAAGTAACAGAAAAAGATTACCACTATTTTAAATCTCACATTAAAAAAAATGTATCGTTTTCTTATTTGTATATGTAAAGCGTGTGACGGGGTATAATTCTACATTCTTACCTAAACTGGCAATCGTTTGGTACTCCTGTTACAAACCTGGCAAAATCCTGATTGTGTGCCTAACGAAATGGCTGTTTCAGTCAGTCTAACCCAGCAGCTACAATGTATACTTATTACTACTAATGTAACATTATCTATTGTTACAGTTTACAGCTTAAACGGCTGGGAACATTTGCAACAAATTATCCCAAACAATAAAGTGTTGCAAAGATTTTCCATTGCTTGGGAGGCGTGTTAAACCAGCTATAGAAATCAAAGGATGCTTTAAAAAATCATTCAATTCGCTTTAAGAGTTGATTTAAAAAACAACCAAAAAAAAAATGCAGTAAGTATTATCTAATACTACAGAACGGACTCATTTAAACAAAAAAATAATAAACCCCCCCATAAGATTTCACACGTTTGACTGCTTGAAGGACAAGAATTTAGAACTAAACATTGTTTTACTAATATTTATATTTCAAACACCATCTGTGTGACCGAGGAAAAGTGAATAGGAACAAAGTTACATCAAATACAAAATCGGTTAAAGTATGAAAATATTACCTATCACTAAAGATAAAATACACGCTTTTGAATGAATAGTAATACAAATTTGAATTATTCTCCTTTTTAATTGCAAAGGGAAATATAGCAAATAGCTGGACATAAAAATAAATGTGTATTACTTATTTATTTATAAAATGTGTTACCAGGAAGTAATACATTGAGAGTTACCTCTCGTTTTCAGGTATGTCCTGGGCATAGAGTTATGACAAATACATGTGACATTACAGTCATCTTAAAATCTTTGTATAACCCAGAAGGGTTTAGAATACTAGAACTAGGCGTGTCCTGTTGTACTAATAAAAGGGTTTATAGATCTGTGATTTAGTTAATTGATTATATACATTACAGCAATTTATTCCCCCCACAAAGAAAGCAACATGCACAAGTGTATTAAAATCAATACTTCAAAGGCAGATTTTGAGTTAGTGCTCAAGAAATTGTATTAAAGCTCGTCTCTAAACAGGTGTCAGGTCCAACTGATAGGATTTTGAGGATCAAAATGAGGATTTTGAGGATCAAAATGAAAAATTGCCTATTTTTATTAATATATTAGAAAATATTAACTAAAATAGACTAGTCTTAAATGTGAAAGCACATTAAATATATATTTTTTAATCAGTCTCTTTCCGATTAAATTGTGAAAATAAAATATGAGGATGGCATTTTAAAATGTATATATAACCAACATGTAAAATAAATCTCGAGATGAAATGTTATTTTATAGAAATTGCCCATAAAAACTCATATTACAGTCTTTTCCACAAAGTGGCTAATTTAGCACTGTATTTTACCGTGCATACAGTTAACTAGTTTTAATGAACTAAATTAGCATTTCTCAATGAAGCCTAAAAAGAGAGACAAACCGTTCCATTTACAGGTTCATTTTAGTGTCAATCATTTATAAATCTGGAAGTGTCTAGCGGTCAAACACCGAATTTTATTGCGTTTGGAAATCTTATACATTCCATTTATTCTACTGCCAGTTTTATAAACCTTAAAAAGTTTCACTGCGCTTCATTTTAGAGTGTGAAAAAGCAATTAGCAAGCATGGAGCGTTGTTGATCCGTGAAGATGATGGTACTATTGAACGTGTATATTTGGCAGCACTGCTGTACCCTTGTTTGTGGGAACATGCCGGAATAAAATGTTCCTTTTCTCTTAAGACCCCGTTTACCTTATGTTGCGACTTTTTGTACCTTCAGCAAATAATTTCGTCAAACTGCAGTTGTCGAATCCAATTGGCTGAACTTTAGCCACATGCTTCCATAACTCATTCCTACTCTGGATTTTCAAAACCTATGTTGTGATAAATATTGCTTTTCAACACAACAGGAACATATATTATTCAGTTGGGTGTAATTTACCTCTAAATCACCCTTTGTAATAGAGTCTTCCTCAACACGGAATTGAAGGTCTTCAACTTTCCTGTAAAACACACACAATAAATCTGACAATTATTTTGCGACCCAATGTCAACAAAAAATAGGTATGTTTTTAGTTATAAACACAAGCAATTTGCAAATTGAATTACAACAAAAATCTAAAAAAAAAAAAAATCTGTAGCTCAAGTGACCCTATGAGCACTCCAACAAAAGCCTTCATCACACATTACCTTTTCTCTTCTTCAAGCTGATTTAGAAATTCTACTTTTTCTTGGTCGGCGGCTTTTACCATTGCACGTAATTGATCCATCTTGGCTTCCATTTCCATCACATACTGCGGAAATAATAAAACAGAGTTAACCGTTCACATTTGATGCACTTCAATGTATCAAAGGAAGACTTGCTAAATTATTCAGTTATTCAAAACAAGAAGCTGTAACAAGAAATGGTGTCTGAATACAATGTAACGTCTCTCTCCCTTTGTGTGACAGAAAGCCTCATTGCCAAGACATGCCAAGGTGATATTTTCTGGGGACATGGGCCTCACCAAGACTTCGAAAACATCATATAAACCAAGGGTGGGCAACACCGGTCAGTCCTCGAGGGCCACCAACAGGTCAGGTTTTCAAGGTATCCCAGCTTTAGCACAGGTGGTGCAGTCGAAGACTGAGCCACTGATGGAGCCCACAGTGCTGAAGCTGGGATATCCTGAAAACCTGACCTGTTGGTGGTCCTTGAGGACTAGCGTTGGCCTCCCCTGATATAAACACATAGTATTTGTGAGTGTTTTCGTTTAACTCTTGCATTTATTTTATGATCGACCATGGGAGAATATGAAAACAATACAAACCGTAATGGCAGAGTATTTACAGACCGGTTTCCCCCCACTAAATAAGCATGGCTTTTAATGAACTGAAACCATGCCCAATGTATACGATATGGAAATCACAAAGGACTATATTAATAATGTGCTATGACTCCTTACCTGATCATGTCCATCTCGGATAACGGCTAGTTCCTGCTCCACCTCGCCCACGTGGCTAGTGGCTTTAGCCACTTCCGCTCTCTCCATGTCTCTTTCGGCCAGCAGCTGTTCAATGTGCTGCTGCTTCTCTTTTAGAGCTTCCTGAAGAGCTGTTGTGCCAGAGATTTTTCTTGCGTATCGGGATGACGTTTCTGTTAACTGCTCAGGGACATCACAAAATAAAAATTAAAGTTAATAAGGAACCAGGTGAGCACCAAACAGTTCAAGACACGGCCCTCCAAACAAAGAAGCTACTATTGGTGGTTAAATTATAAATCTGGCTTTAGTGGAAGTGATCTATTAACCAGATAGAGGGGTTAGGCTGTTACAAGGATCTATTAACTAGATAAAGGCTTAATGTTTCATTAAAATTGTTACCCACACTTATTTTCCAGATAGAGAAATTATCTGTGGACCTAAAACGTGAATAAACTTAAAAAGTATGATGCCACGGTCTCTGTTACAATATACAAGAGGTTTGCGTGCATAGAGGAAGCAAACAATATTCTTGGAGAATATGGAGAGAGTCTGCAACGTGAGCATTGCACAAAGTATTTTGTTCCGAAAGCGCTCTGGGGACAACACGATGACTGTTTTGCATCATAACTCGACTCATTGTTCTTGATTTTAACAAGGTTTCAGTTGTTAATTAGCAAAATTCTGGTCACATCAATTGCTTAATACACTTATAACCTGGGAAAAAATATATAAATAAAAACACTTACCAGCCCTGTGCGACTTGGTTTGCTGCTTACGGAAGATGAAATCGAACTCATGGAGCTAAGAGAGGATGCACTCGGACTGCGTTTCAAAGTTGCTGGAGCAGCAGGCGTTGTAATAATTTTTCTTACGGTGGTCTTGGCTTTAGCTGGAGTGGTTGATGGAAATCCAATCCGTGTAACTTTATGCACAGGTGCAAATAACCCATATTTTGGCTGGCACTGAAAATACCTTTAATAAAAGATTGCATTTCTGACTCGGTATCAAAAGAACCATCCAGGCTTGTAGTTTCCACATGATCTGTGTGTATACCAAACTGTACTTTTAATAGAAATGCAAGTACAGTATGACAAGTGACAGTATAGTAAAGCAGACATTTCTAAATGGGCATGATCCGTTTGCAATTCAACTTCTACAGAGCAAAGGACACACTAAATTACAAATTATTTCAAAAGACCAAAAGTGATTTCCATTTTAAAGTGGTAAATAAAAATACCCGTTGTGGTGCAAATGCATGTCTCGGATAGCTCAGCAACCCTGTCCTTCCCCATTATCTCTTCGCATACAGTGTTTCTACAGCAGTCAGGGATTCTGGGTAATGACCTATATAGTTTTGTTTTTGTATAGCGCTGTACAGAGACATTTTGCAGACACAGGTCCCTGCCCCGTGGAGCTTACAGTCTATGTACTTGGTGCCTGAGGCACAGGGAGATAAAGTGACTTGTACAAGGTCACAAGGAGCCGACACCAGGAATTGAACCTGGTTCCCCAGCTTCAAACTCGGGGCCAATCAGTGTCTTTACTCACTGAGCCGCTCCTTCTCCCTTCACATGCAAATGGGCAGTGTACCACTACGTCTTAGTCCATTTTAACACGGACCCCTATGAGCCCATGCCTGTCGTATTACGCAGCTTTTCAGCACAGCTTGGGTTAAAGAAGTGCAGAGCCAGTAATCCTACTCAAAGCGGTTTTGACCTTCTGGGTCTTATCAGTGCGAGGTTGGATGCTGAATATGTAACGTGAAGCTGGAAAGTGGGTGTAACCAGACATTAAAAAAGTTGTGGTGGGTAAAAAATAAATTAAAAAAAGTGACAAAAAACCTCCCTGGCTGTAGTGGAAGTGCTGTTTGCTAAGAGATAATGGGGAAGGGCAGGATTTCAGGCCTGTCTGAAACATGTGAATGCACCACAAGTGGGATTTGTAATTACTGCACACGGTACGGCGGAGGGGTTGTAACTGTTTGTTCCCACCATAACCATCCTAAAGCAACAATTCTGGTTTCATTTTTTACCTCTCTTATTACAGGATTGAAGCAGGGGGTCTTCGGAGCTGCACTGCGTTCAATTCAGTTCCGGGGACCCCCTGCTTTGAGATACATACTTCGTCGGGGGTGCCGGTATCTCTGCCAGGAAACTTTTGTGCCTAACATAATGGCGGCTTTTCCAAGAGGAAGCCGTGACGTCATCCTTTGCGGCTTCTTATTGGCACCCTCTACGGCGTTAAGTATTTCGGGAAGCAGGGGGTCCCCGGAGCTCAAAACCAATGCAGTTCCCCTCCAGAGTCCCCCTGCTTCAAACCTGTAACTAACAAAGCAAATGAGACCGGGATTGCTGCTTTAATACTGTTGTGCGAGAGCCAAGCAGCTCAGGTGCAAGTTTGTCCAATTTTACAGACAAAACGACCTTGAAGTGGCCTTTAATGCATTACATCACGCCTCGAGTGCACTTTACCACTAGAACACTAACCTTGTCCCGGCCACCGCTCCATCATTCTTTCCCAAAGGTTCGTCTAATTCAACGCCACACCAGTCTCCTTTTGCAAAATCAGTCTCCCCCAGAAACCGTATAACCCCAGCTTTTGAGCCACTGACCTATGAAGACAGAATATGGATTCAATTACTACTGTTATTTTAACGATTATATTTTTATTATTGGTACAGTTTATAGATCCATCTATACAAGATAATCCAATGAGATAGCAAAGCATTGTAAGCAGAATTCAGGGCAACATCTAATCTTGCCTAATATTAATTGCCCCAATTCACATACTTGACCTAATTCTTCCATGAGTTTTTTTGTGTAACCCAGGGGGAGACAACACAGGTGGTGCTTGCTTACCGACGCCGCATAATGCAGTCCGCCGGACGCATTATCTGATGCCGGACCCGCTTTTCTGACGGTCAAGGCCGCCGATCAACATGGGACCCACAATCTGACGGTACGTTAACCGACAGCGGTTAGTGGGACGCACTCCGTCGGAAAAGCAAGGACCGCCTGTACTCTGCAACTTTTTCAATCACCCCACTCTGGACTTTAAAGGAACCCGGGTTTGATGATTTGATGAATCAGGGCCCTGATGATTCAGTCTGTTAGGTGGGAGCAAGTCACAAACCTCAAATCAACTAAAACAAAATGATCAGGAGTGCATTTACCCCTTTGCTGCTAGAGGTATCTGCACTGAAACAACCCCTTCACTGCCATTGCTTTGCATTGAAGGAGCAATCCAAGCAGTTTTTTTTCTTTTCATATGTTTTAAATATAACAAGAAACAAAGAAGCCCAGAGCAATATCCAATGTGACAAAAATACACAGTGAAATACCTGTATATCGCTTGAAAAAGGGTCATTTAGTTAACCCTTTGGCCAAAGCGTATAAGCCTGCGAGCCACATCAAGACATGACCAAATTCGCAGGTCCTAACACTGCCTGATTAAAATTCTCCTCCCTCCCAGGGTTTAAGCTCGCCCCTCGCCACTTTTCAAGTAAGCAGCTGGTTGTGACAGGTTCAATGCTATGACCATTCTTCTTCTAATTATAGAGGTAAATATGAATTTTAATCAGTTAGTGTTAGGACCTGCGAATTTGGTCATGCCTTGATGTGGCTCACAGGCTTATACGCTTTGGCCAAAGGGTTAACTAAATGACCCTTATTCAAGAGATATATAGGTATTTCATTGTGTATTTTTGTCACATTGGATGTTGCTCTGGACTTCGTTTCTTGTTGTATACAATTAGCCACGCCCAGTAGCACTCCTTTTGACACACCACACACACCAGTAATTTGGGGGGGTTTGTTAGAGCTTGCTGGGTATCTGTGCATATTTTTTAAATGCAGGTTTGAAGCAGGAGCTGAACCCTATTAATTTCAGCTCCCGGGACACCCTGCTTCCGAAGATACTTCCCACAGAAGGGGGTGCCTGTATCACCTGCAGTTTTCAGCTTTCGTCACATGGGCCAATAGGAAGCTATACCGGATGACGTCACGGCTTCCTATTGGCCCGGAGGGCCCATGAGCTGTGAACAGAAGCCATATAGAGAACCCTGGACTGGCTACCAGCACCCACTACAGCAGAGGCAAGTACCTTCGGAAGCAGGGGGTCCCTAGGGCTGAAATTCATGCGGTTCAGCTCCGGAGACTCCCTGTTTCAATCCTGTATGAAAACAAAACGACTTGGATCGCCTCTTAAAGATACACGTTCATGCTAACCATGTTATTTTACCAACATTTTGAAAAAACAAAGCATACAAACACACTGTTACTAGTCTAAGCAAGCACATGTTTCTGAAGACCAAGGCACGCTAGATAGATATTCTGTGAACCAGTCTTCCCCCTTGATCAAGAAGATTTCAACTACATTCATTTGAATAGGGCTAAAACCTGCCTGAATAAGGGGAAGACGGTTTCACAGCATGTCGAATAGTGCAAGTCATCTCAACCTACAAGGGATCCACATTTCTAAATCGTATTTAGGGTTTCATAAGCCTATTTCATTGCAATAAAATATAAATATATTTTTTTTTTCTGGACATTGCTGTGCGGTTTACTCACTATATCCAGATGAAGTAAAACAGCTATAAATTGAGCCGGTAGAAAATGACCCAGGTCCATAGACAGCCCAAAAATAGCTCCTTCCTAAAACACAGGATCTCCATGCTCAATATTCAACTGGGAAGTGGAGGGTTTCTTAGCCAAGTACTGTACTACTTTAGTGCTATGTTCTCACATTCAGTTTTGCTCAAAAGCAGCGTAAAATGTGTCAATATCAAACAAAAAAAGTGATTTGTACGGCTGATCTTTATTGGACAAATACTACATTTTGTGGGGGTAAAAATAAGGGAAATGAGTTATGGGAACTGACGCAGGAGTTAAAGTCTGTGTTCCACACATTAAACTGCAATACAATATTTTATTTCAACTCTCTCAAAATATTTATTCACCAACCTTTAAAAGTGATTTATTGATTGAGGTATAAAAAAAATTGCAAGCCTGCGGCTTCTCATGTGTATTGTGAGTGAGTAGATGCTTATCAAATACGGCCTCAGCAAAGTAGTTACCTTTTTTGGCTTTCACATTACAAGGTGGAGCTGCCAACACCTTAGATTATTATTTACTGCATCGTTTAAGTTTAGTTCGAGCATGTCCGCATTTGATTCCCAAGCCATAAAATACCCGCTTGCTCCATGCCATAGGAGCGGTTAAACTGAGAAAAGTTATACCGATACCACATGCAGAACAAATCGCACATCAAATTTTAATGGGAGGATTGTCATCGTATAAATTTTCTTTAATTTTTTTTTTTAAATAAGTGCTATGGCACCAGTTTATCACAGTAAAATCATTCCAAAACCGTTCTTGAAATAGAAAACTATGCATTTGATCGTTCAATGCTATATGAAAATTGTGTAAAAAAAATTAATATTTAATACACTTTTAGGCAAAGTGCAATAACCAAAAATCATTTATTCACCCCCAAAAAATCCCAATTTCATGCACAATTTAAATGGATTATGCAGGAGGTGCACATACTTATATTTCCAGTGACTACTCAATTAGGGGTTTATTCAGGTCTATGGGATTACAGCAACTTCAAGTGACTGTCAAACACTTTCAGCAGCTCAGAATGCTTCATTTTATTCCCCTTTGTATTTCCAATAATTACCAGGGGTATTTTCAACTCACATCATATATCATATAATAAGGGGAAGGAGTGGCTCAGCGAGTAAAGATACTAACTGGCACGGAGTTTGGAGCAGGAGAACCTGGTTCAAATTCCAGTGCCGGCTCCTTGTGACCTTGGGGAAATCACCTTATCTCCCTGTGCCTCAGGCACCAAAAACATAGATTGTAAGCTCCACGGGGCAGGGACCTGTGCCTGCAAAATGTCTCTGTAAAGCGCTACCTAAAACTAGCAGCATTATACAAGAACATGCCATTTTTATTATTATATGTTATATCTGTCCTTTAGTTCCCATTAATGCAAAATCAAGACACACTGACAACATAATATTTATGGTAAGGAAAAAATAAATCTCACCAAGACCCGATCCCCCATCTTAAGCTCCCTTTCCCCCTTTTTAACCGATCCCGTTTCAGAAAGATTTGATATGGAATCACTTGCTGTTCTCGTCAGATTGCTACCCTGGGCTGGTGTGAAAGGCTCCTTGGCGGGAAGTGTGGAGGTTTTGAGAGGGGTTGCTGCAGAGGACGGGGTTGATATCGTGCCTGGAGAATCCACATTTGAAGATGCCAAGGTTGGCGAGGTAGCTCTTGATGTACAAGTGGACTGGGTGCCGTTGGTCTCATCTTCCCCTGGTTTCCGTAACAGTTTTGATGGTCTTGTAAAAATCCCCCTTGAGGCTTCACACTGGAAATATCGAATGCCAGCTACAGAGCCATCATTTTTACCAATTGTTTCATCCAAAACAATTCCTGCCCATTGTCCCGGGGCAAATTGTGTCTCACCCAGAAATTGAATGAATCCCGGTTTATTGCCATTAACCCAGACCCGCTCTCCAACTTGGAAATCATCCACAAACTCTTCCGTAGTCTCTGCAGCTGGTGAACCGACAGGTTTTTCTGCCACTCCTGCTTTTACAGAGGAAGCTGCAATGAGAAGAAAGGTTAAACCCATGATATATGCCGTACGTTTTACCGATTACGTGATAACCGATAATACTGGTGAAGAAAAGTCTATATTATAGGTCAATAGACACTAATCATCTGAACTAATTACCATTACAAATTATCGTTTTGAAAATTATCTTTGGCTGAAGGAGTAACTTCAGTTACAAGAAAACGACATTTTAAGAGGGTCCCAGAGTTAGCCGTCACTTAAATTTGCAGTCTTGGAACGTTTTTGTTTTGTTTGTTAATAGAGCCATTTACCAGAGCATGTGTTTAATGTTATATTTTATTTTTTAGGATGTTGCAATGCAGGGATATCAGTCACCCAAATCAAAGAATTGACTGAAATGAAGATGGCTGCCACTGTCCCCAAAGCCAATGGGATGAAGCGTCCGTGATAAATGTTTATTTTAGCATTAATAAGGATTAAAGAAAAGAATGTTGAAATTTTTTTTCAGAGTACTTCAACGTTATGCGCTTTTTTTTTCCCCACGTGGACCTGCTGCATGGGACCGACACGTCTCAGCGTGCCACGGGCACTGAAGTAGGATCGATCTTTGGGGCAGGGACTCGTGTTTACATTCTATGTACAGATTTGGGATTATACTAAATGAATGTCTCTGTGTGGGATTTGCAGATTGCAGACAATGGATACCGGTCCCTTATTGATTCCGGCTGCCCATTAGGTTATCACTGGAATGATTTAATAAAGGAGATCGTGATGGGCCCACCTAACATTTTCCTAATGAACGCTTACCAAATAAAAAATGCAAAGCGCATGAACAAAAAGTATGAAACTATTAGCCAAAGTGTTTCTAAACATCTGTTAAATTAGTGACTCATGACCAATAGTAAGTTTGCTGTACAGCTGTGTTAAATTGTACGTATTATAACTATATGAATGTACACGTATTAAACTTATGTTCTTCTGAATCATGAATATATAGAAATACAGTGCAGGGCTGGCCAACTCCAGTCCTCAGAGGCCACCAACAGGTCAGGTCTTCAGGATATCCCTGATTCAGCACAGGTGGCTCAATCAATGACTGTACCACCAGTGCTGAAGCAGGGCTATCCTGTAAACCTGACCTGACGGTGGCCCTTGAGGACTGGAGCTGTCCACCCCTGATATAGGACATGAGTTCTTACCAGCAGTAGTAGCAGGAGTAGGTTGTGTTTTAGTGGCTCCCGCACCAGCTCCAGCTCTTGCTATTTTGGAAGGAGCCTTAAGCCCACTCTGTTTCAGTGAACTCATTCTTCCACTCAAAACAATGATTTCCCACCAATTGTTATCTCTTTGCAACCATTGATACCTTGACTTGTTTCTATGAAGAGTTCCAAGGTTAAACCTGCAGAAACAAAGGGACCAAGGTTCAATCACAGGAAAAAAAAGAAAAAAGTCCCACATATAGCCCAGGCAGAGTAAAGAGATGTTTGCAAAGCAGTACTTCAGAATTAGGCGATACCTTTTCATTTGGAGTAACAATTGATTTTTTAGGACAAGTTTTCTCCTGTTTACCTCAGGCCAAGCAATTCTGTATTTACTCATTTAGTCTGCACCATTGCAACTGGACTAACACAGCTATTTCTGTGTCATTTACAGAGTAGAATTCGTGGGAAGGCATTTCAAAAGTATAGAACGTTTCGGATGTTCTGATACAAAAGATTTGCAGTCTTTTAATACCAATAGGTGACCAATACATTGTGCATTTTTATATTATGCTAAAAGGCGTAAAGTCACTTGAGGCTATATTTACTAGACTGTTTTTAGATTATACATCATATCACAATATTATACACTTTGGATGTTTCGAGCTCTGTACTTTTCCATAATGTGGAGTTACCTTACTATTGTACTGTGTGATTGAGTGCTGACATAAGGGGATCCCACTGCTCTACCGTCCTCTCTTATGTCTGTTGTCTTCCAGTAATTGTTGTTCATATCTATTGTTCATTTGCCCCTTAGCACTGTCCACCTAAGGCACGTTCTATAGTGCCGGGCGCGCGGAATTGTAGTTGGCTGACGTGAGTCAGCCCTTCTACACAAGGGCCGCGCGTGTGCACGGCAGTGAGAGGGGAGCCGACAGACAGCGGCGAAGACGGGGAGAATCTTTTCGCGCTACTACCGGCGCTCAAATGTGTGTGTGTGTGTCTCTGTGTGTGTGTGTGTGTGTGTGTGTGTGTCTCTGTGTGTGTGTGTCTCTGTGTGTGTGTGTCTCTGTGTGTGTGTGTGTGTGTGTGTGTGTGTGTGTGTCTCTGTGTGTGTGTGTGTGTGTGTGTGTGTCTCTGTGTGTGTGTGTGTGTGTGTGTGTGTGTGTGTGTGTCTGTGTGTCTGTGTGTGTGTGTGTGTGTCTGTGTGTGTGTGTGTCTGTGTGTGTGTGTGTGTGTGTGTGTGTGTCTGTGTGTGTCTGTGTGTGTGTGTGTCTGTGTGTGTGTCTGTGTGTGTGTCTGTGTGTGTGTCTGTGTGTGTGTCTGTGTGTGTGTCTGTGTGTGTGTCTGTGTGTGTGTCTGTGTGTGTGTCTGTGTGTGTGTCTGTGTGTGTGTCTGTGTGTGTGTCTGTGTGTGTGTCTGTGTGTGTGTGTCTGTGTGTGTGTGTGTCTGTGTCTGTGTGTGTGTGTGTGTGTGTGTGTGCTGTGTGTGTGTGTCTGTGTGTGTGTCTGTGTGTGTGTCTGTGTGTGTGTCTGTGTGTGTGTCTGTGTCTGTGTGTGTCTGTGTGTGTCTGTGTGTGTCTGTGTGTGTGTGTGTGTGTGTGTGTGTGTGTGTGTGTGTGTCTGTGTGTGTGTCTGTGTGTGTGTCTGTGTGTGTGTGTGTGTGTGTGTGTGTCTGTGTGTGTGTCTGTGTGTGTGTCTGTGTGTGTGTGTGTCTGTGTGTGTGTGTGTCTGTGTGTGTGTGTGTCTGGTGTGTGTGTCTGTGTGTGTGTGTCTGTGTGTGTGTCTGTGTGTGTGTCTGTGTGTGTGTGTGTGTGTGTGTGTCTGTGTGTGTGTCTGTGTGTGTGTCTGTGTGTGTGTCTGTGTGTGTGTCTGTGTGTGTGTCTGTGTGTGTGTGTGTGTGTGTGTGTGTGTGTGTGTGTGTGTGTGTGTGTGTGTCTGTGTGTGTGTCTGTGTGTGTGTCTGTGTGTGTGTGTGTGTGTGTGTGTGTGTGTGTGTGTGTGTGTCTGTGTGTGTGTCTGTGTGTGTGTCTGTGTGTGTGTCTGTGTGTGTGTCTGTGTGTGTGTGTGTCTGTGTGTGTGTGTGTCTGTGTGTGTGTGTGTCTGTGTGTGTGTGTCTGTGTGTGTGTGTCTGTGTGTGTGTCTGTGTGTGTGTGTCTGTGTGTGTGTCTGTGTGTGTGTGTCTGTGTGTGTGTGTGTGTGTGTGTGTGTGTGTGTGTGTGTGTGTGTGTGTGTGTGTGTGTGTGTCTGTGTGTGTGTCTGTGTGTGTGTGTCTGTGTGTGTGTGTCTGTGTGTGTGTGTGTCTGTGTGTGTGTGTGTCTGTGTGTGTGTGTGTCTGTGTGTGTGTGTGTCTGTGTGTGTGTCTGTGTGTGTGTCTGTGTGTGTGTCTGTGTGTGTGTCTGTGTGTGTGTCTGTGTGTGTGTGTCTGTGTGTGTGTGTGTGTCTGTGTGTGTGTGTCTGTGTGTGTGTGTCTGTGTGTGTGTGTGTGTCTGTGTGTGTGTGTGTCTGTGTGTGTCTGTGTGTGTGTGTGTCTGTGTGTCTGTGTGTGTGTCTGTGTGTGTGTGTGTCTGTGTGTCTGTGTGTGTGTGTGTCTGTGTGTCTGTGTGTCTGTGTGTCTGTGTGTCTGTGTGTCTGTGTGTCTGTGTGTCTGTGTGTCTGTGTGTCTGTGTGTCTGTGTGTCTGTGTGTCTGTGTGTCTGTGTGTCTGTGTGTCTGTGTGTGTGTGTGTGTGTGTGTGTGTGTGTCTGTGTGTGTGTCTGTGTGTGTTGCTGTGTGTGTGTGTCTGTGTGTGTGTGTCTGTGTGTGTGTGTCTGTGTGTGTGTGTCTGTGTGTGTGTGTGTGTCTGTGTGTGTGTGTGTGTCTGTGTGTGTGTGTGTCTGTGTGTCTGTGTGTCTGTGTGTCTGTGTGTCTGTGTGTCTGTGTGTGTGTCTGTGTGTGTGTCTGTGTGTGTGTGTGTCTGTGTCTGTGTGTCTGTGTCTGTGTCTGTGTCTGTGTGTCTGTGTCTGTGTGTCTGTGTCTGTGTGTCTGTGTGTCTGTGTGTCTGTGTCTGTGTCTGTGTCTGTGTCTGTGTCTGTGTCTGTGTCTGTGTCTGTGTCGTCTGTGTCTGTGTCTGTGTCTGTGTCTGTGTCTGTGTCTGTGTCTGTGTCTGTGTCTGTGTCTGTGTCTGTGTCTGTGTCTGTGTCTGTGTGTGTGTGTGTGTCTGTGTCTGTGTGTGTGTGTGTGTGTGTGTGTGTGTGTCCTTTAAAAAAAAAATTAAAAATAAATAAATAAATAAATAAAAAATCTTATTTAGGACTTACTTACACGCACACACACACACAGCTCCCGGCTCTATATACAGGAAAAGCATGTGGCACGTGCACGCGTAGCCGCATGCAGTATATAACAGCCCTTATACTACTTATATAATTATTAGGGAGTGCTGGTGTCATTTGTGTTATATTTACTAAGCATCTTTTTGCCATAATACCAATTCTGATTGGAAAACAACTTGCAGCCAATTCAACACCGATTATGGATCTAATGTTTTTAGCAGCAGTATCTAGGAATCCCAATAAAACATACCCCCCCACTTTTACATAAAGAATTCATGGCAAAACAACGCAGCCATTCCCATCAAGGTAAAGAAAACGTACAGAGTGCGGAGCGCTAACAAAGTAATCTTCAAATGAAAAGCGAGAATGGAAAGATGGAGTCACCAATGCAGCAGCTTAATGTACAGCACCTATCCAATATCATGTGAAGATGCTTCTCCATGAGAGACATCAGCTTCATTAAAATTAAATGGGACTTAAATCCTAGAAAAGCAGATTTGCAGTATATTGAAGAAGGTCCGAGGGTAGTCAAACATTACTTTTGTTGTGCTGCAAACATATTTGGGGTGGGGGGGGGGGTGGGGGGGGTAGTTACTGACATATTTCCCTTAAATAAAAATCATGTGGATCAGTTATTCACTAATGAGTCAAGCAGAAAAAAAATGTATGCATATTCAGTCAAAACTTTTACAAGCAAATGTTAACTATTAGGTTATCATTGAATATGAATATCCAGATACATTACCGATGCGCTAAAAATAGCCCAGTACTGGAATTGCTGTACTCTAATTAAATATTTATATTGCCACGTTATTAATTGATGCATGATGCAAGAGTTCAGTTTCATGCATTACACTTCATTTTATTACCAAATTGATGTACCAGCTGAGCTATGCAATATTACTCCACAATGTTATCACTGTTTCAAGAACAAAATTAATTGATCGGAATTTAAATGTATTAAGGGGCTTTCACTACCAGAGGGGCTTGCAACAAATACTTTTACTTGCAGGCCCCTCTGGCAGAGAAATAGTTAAGGCAGAAACCCTCAATTCTCAAATGGGTACAAAGTATTTCAGTCAACAATGTAACATGTACTGTTGGCATTTTGACATTCAATGACAATAATTGATATAAAGCTGTATGCCAACTAGTTCAATTCTAGTGTAGCCGTTAAAAAAAAAGAAGCTAATTTAATAGTGGTATTCACATTTGTGACTATAAAAGTAACAAACTACAGACTTCCCACTATACCACAAGCCCTTTAACTGTACCTGAAGTACAGACAATAAGCACAGAAGCACCACCAAACTTTGTTTGTTGTTATTTTAAAGCAATTTGCTCTTTATTTTACTTACACTCCCAAAAATATTTAAAATAATAAAGTGACACACAGGATTTGCTTGCTCTACTCTTAAAACAGCATTTCATGCTTGAAATCCACATTGCGACTTTGGCTCCTGAGAGACAGGATCTTCTTAATGCGGTCTTTGCAATGCAGAAGAGCTCAAAGTCATTTATTTCATTGGAGCAGAGCTAGGTGAAGACAGTTTTACAACAAACTGAATAAAGGCTTGCGGAATATAAAGTGACTACTAGCCCAAGGGCATCACTTCCGAGGTTCAAACCAAGTTCCCAACACAAAGCCAGCGTAGTAATCAGTAGCAATGCTTATCCAGAAGAAGAACATGAATGTATATTAAACGCTTAGCGCATTACACAGTGCGAGTTACTGTACCACATACTGGTTTACGAGTAGTGGAAGATTGATCATATCTCAAATGCTGTTCGCGTCAATATTTTCCATGTTCACTGGGGATATTCAGTAAGAGCAAATTGGAGTTAAAATACCAATAGATTTATGCACAAGAAGAAAGCATAATCTAATCCCTTTTAATTGCACACAGCACTAAATATTGTGCTAGAGCAGGTGTGCTCAACTCCAGTCCTCAAGCCCCTCCCAACAGGTCAGGTTTTCTGGCTACCCCAGCTTCAGCACAGGTGGCTCAATCAGTGGCTCACTCTTTGACCAAGCGTCTGATTAAGCCACCTGTGCTGAAGCTGGGGTAGCCAGAAAACCTGACCTGTTGTGAGGGGGCTTGGGGACAGAAGTTTAGCATAACAGAGTTTCACTTTTCTGTGAGAAGTGAACTTCTGAGATTAAGTAAGAAATATAATAAACCTCAAGTTATTTAACATTCTCTAGTGTGAATTGAGCTATTTTACACCTTACTATGGCATACAAGTGTAAGAAATCCCACTTTTGGAAATAGATGCTTCTTTTTCTCAGCTAGGGGTGTGTGCAGGAGGTGTTATGTAGGGAAATGTGATTTAAGATCAATGTCGTTAAATATATATAAAAAAAACAAAAAACTGTCCCATATAAACACATGCCGACAGCTCTGGAGCACTAGCTAGGGGTTTACCCCATTCATCACTGCCATTATAAATCAAGGTCCACAATTTGTAATAAAGAAAACATGAAAAGGGCCAGTGGAATATGTGAAGTTTATCATGATACAATGTTATAACACAATTGCAGGAAAACTCGTGGAATTGTCACCACAATCGAAAAGTAACAAAAAAATAAATAAAGGTATGTTATGTGTGCACAGATTTGAACACATGTTTGTAACTTCACATGCATTGATTAGTCATGTGGAGGCTCAATGGAAAGTATCTGGTGTATATTGATCCTGTTCAGGTGAAATAAATATCTAGGCAGCCAATTTTTTATTTATTTATTTATTTTTAAAGCTTTGAAACTGTTGTAATAAGGATCTTTGAAGCACCATGGATCCATTCCCTAAGTCAGGGGCGCGCAGTTTTTTTGCTGCGCCGCCCCTGTGTGCCAGCTTCAGAGCTCACGCACCCCCACCCCCACCGACCTGGCGTCAAATGACGCTGTGGGTCACCCCGCAGCGTCATTTGACGCATCACGTGACCCAGCGGCGACATTTGACGCTGCGTTGTCATGGCGACGTGGCCAAAAGCCGGCTGAATCCCGGTAAGCTGCAGAGATCTCACGCGGTCCCCGGCATTTAATTTAAATGCCTCAAGGAAGAGCGCGGGGGCATTTGCAACCGCCCGCGCCCCCCCATATAAATCCCACCCCCAGTTTGCGCACCGCTGTTTTAAGTGAACATGAAACCATGGTTTAGTATCCTAGAATAAATAGGACCAAGACATTCACACTTCTTACAAATATTAGTATCCAGATAATAGATTCCTATTGCAGTATCATGAGAGACGCTTTATCGTCACCTTATTGTATATTTCCTCTTGATGTAGGCAAATAAGGGTGGGTAGCCATGTTGGTTCTTTCTTCCATGTAGTAACAAAAAGGAGGGAGAGGGACCAGTTCAAAAAGGGACAAGCTTTCGAACCTCTCAGATCAAGGACTCAGAGGTTGGAAAGCTTGTAACATCAAGTACTTGTTGGTCCAATAAAAAAGGTATCATACTACCTACTCCCTTCTTTGTTGGTACTCTTTAAGTGGGGTTACTTCAATTACAGCAACAGTTAATGAATATTAATCAATCCTAACTGAACTTGCCTACTAGTTCTTGAAGATAAATTATATCACAACTTAGATTGCAAATAGTAAAATAAATACAATTTAATATACAGATCTAAACGCACAAAAATAGACACTTACCAACACCCCAATAATGGATAAAGTCCAATGTAGCAATATATAAACATTGCTATAAATATCTTGTTAAATTATTGCTTCATTAACATATGTTTAATAGTTCAGTAAATATAAGCCTGAAAGCTAGAACTAATATAATATCACATCTCTATCAACAATCAATACACACTTGATTATGGCTCATTAGGGCTCAAATCTAACTAAAGATAATTGTTGCCAATCTTAGGCCATGCCTCTAGTGCCGTCGACACAGCGGGTGACGTCACCCGTCGGCAAAAGTTATGTTTCGCCGAGCGGCGGGGTTGCGGGATTTCGGCAATTTGATTTGTTCAAGGGCCGTGACAGCCCTTGAAAAATCTAATTTTGCCGGCATCCAGTTTCCGCGACGGAGCGCACACTATAAGAGCACGCGACGGCAATGTATTTGTTTTCGGGCGACTTCGCGTCGCCGTCACTATAAGCGTGGCCTTAAGCGATCATAGCTGAACACTTCAGAAAATACAATGGGTGACTTTCACACAAAATTGTAATTTAAATACCACTATTTCTCGAAAATGAGGAAGAAAAATAAAACAAAAAACACTGCCAGAGGACTTAAGAATGAGGTATGTGATGTAGCTTAGAAGTTTGTATAATAGCAATAATTCGGGAAAAGTCTATGGACTATGAAGTCTCAAATATTAGCAAAAGGCAGTTTTGCATTCAACATACAAGCATATATAAAAATGAGTGCATACCCAAAAAGTTACGAAAGTACCGGTATAATAAACATCCTCTTAGAAAATAAATAGAACCCCAGTTTGTAGCACTCAAAACCCTCAAATAAGTTGTACAGTAAGTATTAAAATATAACTTATTGTTAATAAAATATATGGGAGAGTGTTTGGGAGTACAAATGTTTCAAAGCAGTGCCTATGAAACGTTAAAATGTGGAAACGGTCAGGCAAATTCAAGGTAAAGCTGCGCTTATAGTGCCGGCGACGCAACGGTGACGTCAGGCTGCGGTCGCTGGAAAAATCAAATTGAGATGACTTCCAGGGATCGCGACCAAGCCGTAGCGCCGTGCTTACTATAAGCGCACGCGACCACGTAATGCATTTGTTTGGGTGCGACATCGCATCGCTGTAAGCGCAGCCTTCCGATCACTGGTCACTTTTGACTATTCATTAATAGCTGAGCTAGCATTTCCAGGAAGGATTATACCGTAAACACTGTTACTGTACCTCTTACATGTGTTAGGCCACGCCCATACTCCGCGTGACCGCTAACAAAAGGCTGTACCTCTATGAGGCAGGCCATAGAGCAGGGGAGCGCAAACTTTTGAAGCTGCGCCCCCGTCTTCCCTTCCATGGCTCTCACGACCCCCCCCCCTTTGTATCCGCGTCAAATGCCGCTGCGGGGTCATGTGACGTCACGTCAGGCGTCATGTGACGCCGCGTTGCCATGGCGACGCGTCACACAGTCGGCTGAATCCCGATAAGTGGAGTGTTGCAGGGGCCTCACGCGATCCCCCGGCATTTAATTAAATGCCTGGGGGAAGAGTGGGGGGCCCCTGCAACCGCCCACGGCCCCCCCCCCAGCAAAATCTCGCGCCCCCCAGTTTACCCACCCCTGCCATAGAGCGTCAGCCGGCCGGGTCACGTGCACAGTTCAGCCAATGAGAGTGAACCGCTCACGTGATGTCACGGCCACGCCTCCCTGTGGATCACAGATCGCTTGCAGGAGACCAGAGATCGTGACCGGTGGGTGTGGCTGTGAGCGGTTCGCCCTCATTGGCTGAAACGCTCACGTGCCATCACCTCTCGATCGCTGGAAATATCAAAATCTTTTGGCTTCCCGTTATCGCGCCGGGTGACGTTATGCCATTATGGGCACCCGCAACGGACAGCATGTACTTGCTACGGCGCTGCGCAATGTCGCAGTCGCCAGTACTATAAACTCGGCCTTACATCACTTACACGGATTCGAAGGCTTTTTGTAGCTTGAATTTGCCTAAATCTCCACATTTTAACATTTCATAGGCCCTGCTTTGAGACAACATTAGTACTCGCAAACACTCTCCCACATATTTGATTAGGTTAATAACAATAAAAGTTATATATTAACACTCTTTATAAAACTTGTGTTTGGGATGCGAGTGCTACAAACAGGTATTGTCTCTTTTCTGAGGGGGTGTAGATATGTCTACGTACCAGCTCAGTTACCGCACTACCCATCTATTTATACTTAACAGACTGGGCAAGGGCATCTCAAAGTAGTACGCTGTACAGGGGAGGGTTTGTCCCTTTTTTTACCCACGTACCAGCTTCACGTTCCTAAGCCAGTATAAACAAGTGATATTTTTATCCACTGTACGAATTTACCCACCATAACATTTTTAACGTCCGTTTAACTATAATAAACATAATACATGTGATCTGATTAAACAGATATAATTCAGTAACAAACTTGGACTGACCAATTGGACAATAAAAATTGTTAAAAATCTCCTAAAATACTATTTAAAACCAAATTATATGGGGAATTGTGTGACTTGTGGCAAAACCGTTTTAAGCCCAATTGCAATAAATTCCTTGTGTGACTTGTGGCAAAACCGTTTTAAGCCCAATTGCAATAAATTCCTGTTATGGTATGTGGATCACTCGCACAATAAACAAGGTTTAGTTGACTAAAAACAATCCTTTGCTGGAAAAGACCCATTGTTAATAAGCTAGTGTAACATGCTGACAGTGCTTTTGTAGCAAGAAGATAAACTGGATAAAAGGGGTGTGGAATGTACAATTCAGGGCGCTGTGTGCTCTGCACTAGGTGGTTCCTGGTGAGCTGGCAAAGCAGAATTGTATGTGACAGCGTTGCACATGTGCACTTAAAGGTCTCAAAAACAATCCTTACAAGTCAAAACAGCAAGGGACGCTGGAAAGGGCGTTGAGCCAGCAGTAAAAGTTAATGAACACAACAAGTTCCACAAGTCTGAGTTTCTGCCTCACCCGTGGAAAAATAACCACGTAACAGCACACCAGAAAATATGAAACTGTACTGCTTTTTTCTTCTTCGTCTGAGCTCTCCACATCCTGGCTTGCATTAGGAATACGGGGAGGAACATAATGTCCCCTAACTACAGTATGTAAACTTTGGGCTGTGTTAGCACCTTGGCCGATAGAGGGAACAAACATGCATTGCTTCACTTTCACCCCACTGGCAGCAAATGGGCATTTATCACACCTAGTCAACACTTACACACAGCTGTCCCTTTCAAGACAGAGCTGCAACACAGCAGAGAAACTGCACCAAACACCTCAGGTGAAATGGTGGGGGCCCAATCACTCCTGTTATGCCAGAATTACCATAAATCAGAGATGTAAGGTACATGCATTAGGACAGGGGTTCTCAACTTCTGTCCTCAAGAATCCCTAAGAGGTCAGGTTTTCAGGATATCTCTGCTTCAGCACAGGTTGTGCAGTCCAGACTGAGCAGGGATATCCTGAAAACCTGACCTGTTAGGGAGTCTTGAGGACTGGAGTTGAGAACCTCTGTATTTGGGGACAATGAGCACAAGTCCTCAACACACTTGCTGTAACTAACCATTATGGAGTGAAATGAAAAATAATTAATTTTGGGGGGGGAGGGGGGCAACTGACAGCTAAATCATTCACTTATTTTAAAATAAATACTTAATTCTTCAAATAAGGCAATACTGTACAAATTAGCACATGTGACTGTCCCAAATTAAATATAAAAGGGGGAAACCCCTTTCACACAGCCATTACTGTTTATGTGCCACATCAGCAAAGACTTTTTAAGACCAAGCCAGACTTGTATATATACACATTATTAATTACGCATCACTAGCCAAATAAATTGTGTTTTATAGAACAGACAATTAAATGGAGGTTATTTCAGCAGCTCCCCATTTACACTTCAAAAGTTGACAGAAATTGCTTCGAGACAGCCAACAACAAAAATACACCAGTTCATACTTGGGATAAAATGAATCTCTTGCACAAAGAACTTACGATCTAGCTCCATGGGCCCTAGTAAGACTCAGTGCTGAAGGGGCTCCTTGAAGTGGGTATTCATCAGCCTATTGCACAGCTTAACCCTTTTGCAGAGGTCTGTAACGCATTGCTCCTTTGGCAGCAAAAGGGTTAACTACATGGATGCCCAATTTCTTTTCAAATGCCGGGCCTCGGTCAGTTGTGTTGTGTAGACACACACACACACACACTATAATATAGTGTGTGTGTATGTGTATGTACACACACAGCTGCAGCGGCCGTTATTCAAACACTTCGCGCGTTTTGTATATCGGAATACTGATGTCATGACGCAGGATGTCTTCCAACCTTACCGCCCTTAAGACGAGAATGCATAAAATTGAATTTTAGAGTTCTGTTTTTTAAACACCTTAAATTGACACAGTAGCACAGTACTGTACACATTGCAATTCATTCATTTCATTGCA